>NC_056730.1:73555613-73590613 GCF_019279795.1 Protopterus annectens | reverse complement strand
GTATCTACCTCATATGTGTTTCTGTTTTAATAAAAAGCCCTATATTGTGCATTTTTTTTTGCTTTGCATTCCTAGACACAAGACAATCATCAGAGGATACTGTTAATATTAAATTCAACTGAAGTGCACAAATATCACATAAAACATATTAAATAGAAAGTTTTTTGCTCCTGCATCATATTTCAGGACTTGGTAAAACCAACTTTGTGATACTGTTGAGTGTTATAAGCAAAACTCATTGTTTTAGTACTTCCGATATCTGTCCTTTAGAGCACAATCTAATGATGTAAAGCTGCAGTTCCTCCTACAGAACTGAAACAGCAATATAGCATTTTCAACTGAGATAACCTACATGCTTCCAAAAGTACATACACAGGGCAAAATGGCATTTATACGCACTACTCCTTTCCAACAAAAGCAAAAGTATGCTTTAGGATTTTATGGTACAGGTCAAAATAACATGTTGATCAATTTTGGATTCACAGTGAATACGGACCAGTCAGAATATATGGTGGTATCTTATCTCATTGTTGCATCCCTTTAACATGTTGATTAATTTTGGATTCACTTTGAATACGGACCAGTCAGAATGTATGGTGGTATCTTACTGTTGCTTCCCTTGCTGCAGGCATCTGTATGCAGGTCGAAAGTAGAAGATGAACAATTTACATAAAATGTTTTGTATGTTTTTTCAGGGTGTATCTATAGCCAGCTAAGACTTATATAAAGAGGGAGAATACACTGTAGGTTACATATGTTAATATTCCAGCACATGTTTGGAGTAATAATTATTTTGTTTAGAAAATACTGAACTAAAAATAATTAGAAATAAAAGTGAGTGTGAAACTAACATGCCAGGAAGAGAAGGGAAACTTGCAGCAGTCATTTGTATTCTGGTTGTAGAATAGTTATAGCCCGTTCATAGGTAGGTACTAGGCTATTGGCACAAGGCCCTAAGTAAGCCTACCCAACAAGGTTCCCTGGCTTACACCACCCAAGAAAGTTAATTTCCTGTGCCCCTGTCAAGCAGAGCCACAGAAGTGATCCCTGGGGTGTATTTCCTATTTCCCATCCACTCATCAAGATTTTTCTTGGAGTGCTAATGAGGAACTTTGTTTGACATAGATGGGTAGCTTATTCCAGAGTATAGGAAGTCTCTGGGACAGGAATCTATCCCTCCATCATGTCCTGTTTATTGTGGTGACAAGGTTTAGGTCCCTAGAGCATGTAGCTCGGAGGGATTGGGATTTCATTAGGTGTAGCATGTCCAACAACTCTGGGTTTAACATAGCTTTATATGTTAGGCAGAGATCTCCTTGGAGTAGGCGATATGCTACAGAGTAAAGCTGGGTTTTTTTGAGACGGCCAGTGCAGGGCATCTGTTTGAGGCCAGTAATCCTCTTTGTGAGGTACTTCTGTGGCCTTTCCAGCTGCTGCAGATGTTTTGTGAGGTACATTCTAAAAGGGGCGTTGTACTCTATAATGGGTCTAATGAGTGCCGAGTAGAGGAGAACAAGGACCTCTTTTTTCCTGGATGAGATACCTTTTGTGGTGAGGTGTGCCACATAGAAGGATTTCCTGACTACTGTGGTGATGTGATTATCAAAGGAGAGACTACTGTCCACCTGGGTCCTAAGGTCTCTCATCACACATTCAGCGTTAAGTAGACTGCCATTTATGTGGTAGTTCATGGGTACAGAGTTTTTACCAAAGGGGATGATAATGCACTTTTTGGCACTGAGCTTAAGGCCATGCCTCTGACACCATGCATCTGTCTCAGAGAGATCCTTCTGTAGGATGTCCACATCATTTCTGGACTCTACTATGGCTCCTAGTTTGCAATCATCTGTGAACTTCATTAGCCAGAGGCCTTCTGTGTTAGCCTGTACTTCAGAGAAGTAGATACCAAACAGGAGAAGTCCCGGGACTGAACCCTATGGTACTCCACTTGTCACTGGTTTGAAGTCAGATTTGGAGTCTGCAACTTTTACAGTGTAGGTTCTGTCAGTAAGCCAGTTGGTAACCCATCCTGTGATGTAGGGATTTATACCTAGTTTAGTGAGTTTAGTTATAATTCCAGAATGGGGGATGATGTTGAAAGCCTTAGCGAGGTCAAGATAAGCTGTGTGAACCACCTTACCCTTGTCTACAGCTTTAGCGACTGCCTCAAAGAAGTCAATCAGGTTCAGAAGGTATGACCTGCCTTTCACAAACCCGAACTGGGTGGGGTCCAGAGTTTGGTGGCTACCAATGTCTTTGTTTATGAGTTCCATGATAAGTTCCATAGCCTTGCAGACCAGACCCGTCAGGCTAACAGGGAGACAGTTCCCAGGATCAGTGGTGGCTCCCCCTTTGTGGAGTGGAATAACTGTTGCTGTGCGCCATTCAGTGGCCACAAAGCCTGCTGTGAGACTATGAACATTGTGCTTAGGTGGGGAGCCAGTTTGTTCTGAAGTTCATGTAAAATGCAGCCTGGGATGTTGTCCAGTCCCATGGATGCTGTGTTTTTGGTTTTAGAGAGTACATCTTTTACCTGCATATATGTGATTACAGGGACTCTGCATTCTTCCTGTACAGATATGGGCCCTTTAGGGGGTGAGAGGGGGGTAAAGTTAGCACTGAACCTATCTGCCAGGATGTTGGCAATATCAGTTGGTTCTGCAATTTTCGTGCCATTGTGCTGTAACTCAGAGCAGATCTGGGTGTACCATTGAGATTCTTGACATAGTTATAGAATGCTCTGTGGTTGCCCTTAGAATCAGTGGCAATTTTGTTTTCATAGCTGGCTTTGGAAGATCTTATAAGGGATCTCAGCGTCTTACTGAGGCTGACCAGGGAGCATCTCCACTCTGGATTTTACTCTCTTTTGCAACAGTTTCTTCCTTCTGTTGTAGAGTTTGTTTATGCCAGGGGACCACCAGATCGGCTTCCTTTTTTGGAGGATAGCTTCTTGGTTCTGTTTGAGATAGCACAATCCATGCACTCGTATAATTGCTTATAGAGTGCATTTGTGTAGAATTCAGCAGTGGTAACTGTATTGTCCATCTGCATGGGTGTTATGAAGTTCACCACTTCTGTCTTAAGAAGCACATTACATCAAAATGCCATGGCTCTAGTGGTTTATACTCAAAAAAGCACCACGTGGACAATGGATGAAATGATGACTTAATAAAGTGTGGAAATGGGTATCTTTCTCAAGTAGAACATTTGGTAGAATAGAAGTACATGGGTTCTACACCAGCAAAGGAAAGACAGAAAAAAATGTTATTAAGGAAAACTGCAAACTTTATTCTACAGTTTAAAAAGTAAGTAGGCTTGGAAAGAGACACTGAATAGATCTGTAAAAACACTCCATGGACTTAAAACATAAAATAAACATGAAGTAATGACATGCAGAATATATTAATTTTAATAATGTACTGCATTTCTATAAATTAATATGCATTTTAATTTTATTTTCTGTATTTTTATTAGACAAGCCCAGCAAATTCCTACCTAGCACCTTAACTGGCAGAGAGAGAGAGAGATAGAGTCTATAAGGACTACTATTTAAGTAACACTGTGTGAGTAAGTGGTTAACTCTGCCACCAAGTACCTACTGCTAGTTAATGAAATGTATATACTGAACTCTGATTTAGTAAGACTTCCGCATGTAATAATGTTTACACTCATCAGTCCTTACTGTTTTTAGGCAATGTTAGTCAAAGTTTCCAACATAACTAAATATAATTCGGATAACATTAAGTTATTGCTGCTCAAGCTAAAAGCCTTAACAAAAAACTTCACACTCTAAAAACACTCTTTACCCTGGAAAGCATTATATGCGCCAACACAACAGACTAGGTTTAAGACCATTGAAAACATTCCATTAGTGCAGGGTTCTAATTCCCATCACATGTTTAGGCCACCCACATTAGAGAAAGACACTTCTTCTTTCGGCTGCTCCTGTTAGGGGTCGCCACAGCGGATCATCTGCTTCCATTTCTTCCTGTCCTCCGCATCTTGCTCTGTCACACCAACCAACTGCATGTCCTCTCTCACCACATCCATAAACCTTATCTTAGGCCTTCCTCTTTTCCGGTTACCTGGCAGCTTCATCCTTAGCATTTTTCTTTTCCCAATATACTCTGCATCCCTCCTCAGCACATGTTCAAACAAACGTAATCTTGCCTCTCTGGCTTTGTCTCCAAACCTTCCTACCTGGGCTGACTCTCTAATATACTTATTCCTAATCCTGTCCACTCTTGTCACACCCAGTGCAAATCTTAACATCTTTAAATCTCCCACGTCCAGCTCTTGACTCCTGCCTTTTTGTCAATGCCACGGTCTCCAACCCATATAACATAGCTGGTCTACTTCCCTCTTGTAGACATTCCCTTTCACTCTTACTGGTACTCGTCTGTCACAAATCACTCCTGAAACTCTTTTCCACCCACTCCATCCTGCCTGTACTCTCTTCTTCACCTCTCTTCCACACTCACCATTACTCTGAACTGTTGATCCCAAGGTATTTAAACTCATCCACATTCGCCATCTCTACTCCCTGCATCCTCACCAGTCCTCTATCCTCCCTCTCATTCACACACATATATTCTGTCTTAGTCCTGCTGACCTTCATTCCTCTTCTCTCTAGAGCATATCTTCACCTCTCCAGGGTCTCCTCCACCTGTTCCCTACTCACACTACAGATGACAATGTTATCTGCAAACATCATAGTCCACAGGGACACCTGTCCATCACCACTGCAAATAAGAAAGGGCTCAGAGCTGATCCTTTATGTACTCCCACCTCCACCTTAAACGCATCAGTCACTCCCACCGCAAACCTCACCGCTGTCGCACTACCCTCGTACATATCCTGTACCACTCTTACATACTTCTCTGACACTCCCGACTTCCTCATACAATACCACAACTCCTCTCTAGGCACCCTGTCATATGCTTTCTCTAAGCCCACAA
This sequence comes from Protopterus annectens, assembly GCF_019279795.1. Lineage (NCBI taxonomy): Eukaryota > Metazoa > Chordata > Ceratodontiformes > Protopteridae > Protopterus > Protopterus annectens. The sequence goes on along the minus strand of NC_056730.1, from coordinate 73,585,655 downwards.
AGACACAATGCAGCTCCTTCTGACCTTCTCTGTACTTCTCCATCAACACTCTCAGAGCAAACATCGCATCTGTAGTGCTCTTGCCTGGCATGAAACCATACTGCTGATCACTACTCACCAGCTCCCTTCTCAAACTAGCTTCCACTACTCTTTCCCATGACTTCATGCTATGACTGATCAATTTAATCCCTCTGTAGTTACTACAGCTCTGCACATCACCCTTATTCTTAAAAATCAGTACCAAAACACTTTTTCTCCATTCCTCAGGCATCCTCTCACTTTCCAAGACTTTATTAAACAATCTAGTTAAAAACTCCACTGCCATTTCACCTAAACACCTCCATGCTTCCACAGGTATGTCATCTGGACCAACACCCTTTCCATTCTTCATCCTCTTCATAGCTATCCTTACTTCCTCCTTGCTAATCCACTGCACTTCATGATTCACTATCCACACATTATCCAACCTTCTCTCCCTCTCATTCTCTTCATTCATCGACCCCTCAAAGTACTCTTTCCATCTGCTCAACACACTCTCCTCGCTTGAGAGTACGTTTCCTTCATTATCCTTTATCACCCTTACCTGCTGCACATCTTTACTAGCTCGGTCCCTCTGTCTAGCCAATCGGTACAGGTCCTTTTCTCTCTCCTTAGTGTCCAACCTTTTATACAACTCTTTATACGCCTTATCCTTAGCCTTCGCCACCTCTCTCTTTGCCATGCACCTCATCTCCTTATACTCTTGTCTACTTTCTTCATCTCTTTGACAATCCCACTTCTTCTTCAACAACCTCTTTCTCTGTATACTCTCCTGTACTTCTTCATTCCACCACCAGGTCTCCTTGTCCTCCTTCCTCTTTCCAGATGTCACACCAAGCACCTTTCTAGCCATCTCTCTTACTAGCTCTGCTGTAGTTACCCAGCTATTCGGTAACTCTTCACTGCCACCCAGTGCCTGTCTTAACTCTTCCCTGAACATCACCTCACAATTACCCTTTTTCAATTTCCACCATTTGATCCTTGGTGCTGCCCTCACACTCTTTCTCCTCTTCTTAATCACCAATATCATCCTACAAACCACCATCCTATGCTGCCTAACTATACTTTCCCCTGTCACCACTTTACAGTCTCCAATCTCCTTCAAACTAGCCCTTCTACACAAGATATAATCCACCTGTGTGCATCTTCCTCCACTCTTGTATGTCACCCTATGCTCCTCCCTCTTGTTAAAATACGTATTCACCACAATCATGCCATCCTTTTCCCAAAATCCACTACCATCTAATCTTCTGCATTCCTTTGCTTAACACCATACCTACCCATCACTTCCTCATCCATTTTGTTCCCTTCACCAACACGCCCATTGAAATCTGCTCCAATCACCACTCTCTCACCCTTGGGTACAGTCATCACCACTTCATCCAACTCACTCCAAAATTTTTCTTTCTCATCCATCACACACCCAACTTGTGGAGCATATGCACTAACAACATTCATCATTACACCATCAATTTCCAGCTTCATAAACATCACTCTATCCGACACTCTTTTCACCTCCAAAACACTCTTAGCATACTGTTCCTTCACGATAAGCCCTGCACTATTTCTCCTCCCATCCACACCATGATAAAACAATTTGAACCTGCCTCTGATACACCTAGCCTTACTCCCTTCCATTTGGTCTCTTGCACACACAATTTACCAACCTTCCTTCTGTCCATTTGGTCTCTTGCACACACAATTTACCAACCTTCCTTCTGTCCATCATATCAGCTAGCTCTCTCCCTATACTAGTCATACTGCCAACATTCAAAGTTCCGACCCTCACTATCACAGTCCTACCTTTACCTGCTTTCGGGCATGCCTTCCCCCTCGAGAAAGACACTAAAGTTGGCATAGTCTCCATATTCTTTAAAAAAAAAAATCTCCAGACTCCTTACACGAGATGATAACCTGGAACTCCTCCACTTCCAAGTTAGTACTGACCCCTTATCATATCATAGCTAACAATAGGACAAACTCTCTATGCCCCATTTGTCACATACCTCCTACATAACTAGTACGAGCATCACGCCCATATGTTTTAATCCAAACACCATTCTCCTAAGAGAATTCAACTACTCCATAAACTGGGAGACTTTTACATCTTTAAACATGCATGTCTATACATTTCAGGATTTCATTAATATAAACTAACTGGACTAGGTAGTCTGCTCCCTCAATCAAGGGTGATAAAATCCTGGACTTGGTCCTTACCAATATGGGGCAACTTCACTTCCCACCAACTCTAACTTCCTCACTGGTCAAACCAGCCTGCAAGTTAATCACATTCACTATAAGATTGAATCATTTTCCAATACCTCGGTATTCAGAGATTATGCAAAGGCTAGTTTACCAAAACTGAGAAATGCCCTAGCTAAATTTAAAAGCCCCATCCATCTTGATGTCTCCTCACCCAATGCAGAGTCCTTCACTCCCAAATTCTATGCAAGTGTAAATAGCTACACAGACATATCTGTTCCCCTCAGAAATAAATACAACACCAAATTCAAAAGTGAACCCCTGTTGTAAAACCCAAACAGGCTATATAATGAAATAAAAACTCACTGTATGCAAAACTCACAAGATGTCAAAAACAATCTTGCTAAACTAAACAAAGACATAGGAAAAAAGAACCTGAAGCACAAACTCAAAATCAGATAAAAAAATTAAGTGCACACCATGGTAGGAACAAACACTTTAATAAACAAGAATGCTAAAGCAATGGTACGCACTTTCACGATCATCAAGGTAGCTTCATCAGACCTAATTAAAACAATCTTCCCTTCACTATTTAAATGTGAACTATCCAATCAAAGACCAAAAAACACATCACCTATTACTTAAAGTTACATACACCTTATTAGAGAACATTGTTCCTAATACACACATAAATAACATATACCACGTATTTCAAGAAATACATACTTTTCAACCAAAATGATAAAAGAATAAAATAAGACATAAATAAATATAAAAGATGCAGTAACTCATCCCTTAAATCCCACCTGAAATTCCGCCCCCTGAAACATTGATGAGTTACTGCAACTCAGAAGCAATAACCAGCACTGTGCATTGTTATAAGAAAATTACATCACATACTCGGACCCAGAGGACATAGCCAATCTGCTAGTAGACAAACTTAGCTCAAACTTCACCCCTATCTCTCCTCCACTATTCTCAGAACACATACACCTACACCACCTCTCAAATCTCATGAAAACAAGTTCTGAAAGGCTATCTAAAGTCAAGAACACTACATACAAGGGGTCAGGTAATTTACCAGGATGCTTACTGGTCATCCTAAAACATGACTTGTCTGATCCCCTACAGAAGCTATTCAATAGTAGCCTCAAAACAGTCTCATCTGTATAACTACGAAAAGGATTATTATGGAGTCAATAAATAAAGATATAAGGAACCTACAGGGATCTATATTGGTTACAGTTTTTCCTCACGAACCATTCAAGCCCTATTCAGAGAAATTCACTTCCATGATTTGCGAAATTTGCCAAGGGCAAGCAAACAATTGCCCCACAGTACAATGGAACCCACAACTAACAAAATCAAATGCACCCAAGTGGGGGGCTTTGCCCCCACCCACCACTCTACATATACCAATGCTGAGATCGCACTACAGTGGGAAAAAGGGGAAAGTTGAGTAACTGTCCATCTACTTCATTGCCCCTAGTAAATTCAGCGAATCTCAGAAGTGAATTTCGCTGAATAGGGTTTGACAGAAAAGTGTTTGCTGAAAAAAAACATTTGGCGAACTAATACAGACCTAACCCAGTTCAGATATGTCAAGGGCAGAGCCTGCCTACTTAATCTGGTTGACATCTTCAAAAAAAGTTAATGAAGCTATGGATGAGACAAAACAGTGCTCAATGAATATCTATACCTCACAAAGGCATCAGAAACCATCTCACCTCAGACAAGGTAGAAAAATCTCCAGGCTAAATGTCCATCCCTACATAACTCATTGAATAGCAAACTGGCATGCATCTCAAACCCAGGAAGATAGGGTGAACAGCACTACTGCCTCTAAAAGACCTGTCACTAGCAGTGTATCTCCGGGTTCAGTCCTTGGGCCACACCTCTTTAGTATTTATGTCTCAGAGGTCAAAGCTAATATTATGACCTTCTGGCTGAACTCCCTAGAGAGCACCAAGGTGCACCAAGGTCCTCCAAGACAGCCTATCCTAAACAAACTGGTGTCGAAATCATGGACAAACTAAATATCATGAAATCATACCTTTCACAGCAAGCATGGTTCCCATTGTAACTATCACTTTGAAAAATACACCCTTGAAAATGTGTCCCTTAGTTAGGGATCTGGGAACCTATGTATACAGTGAACTGCCTTCTGATTACCGCATACCCACTGTTGTAAGAAAGTCCTTTTTTCAATGCACATACGATACCTGAAGGTACTGTGTCCTGATGAATGGATGTAATCCTTCCACTGTACTTGGTATTCATTAGGCCGATCATTGACTATAAGCCCCTTTCATATGCACATGTCCAAACACTTGTCACAAGTGGAATGACTACATGCTTTCACACTAAAAAAAAATAAGGACCTAAATGCCATCCTTTCCTTTTTTCCTGCTATAAAAGTAAGTTCTCTGAATTGAATCTTGGCTGCATTGTCTGCTCCCTTGAGTATGCACGTCTCCTTGTCAGTTTCATTTGCTGAATCAGTTTTCTCCCACCTCCCAAAGTCATATAGTATGTGATACTGTGTTCTTCAAACTGCCCATAGGTGTGAGTGTAGTGGGCATTTGCACTCTGTGACATACTGGTGCCCTGCCCAGAGTGGGCTTTCAATGCCTTTTACCCACTGGTTGCTGGTACAGGCCCCAGTTTCCCTATGACCCTGTAAAGAGGATGTAGTGGGTTATCATACTTATACAATGACTGGTCATTAACAATAAAAAATGTCCACACTGATTAGTCAGCTCAACCAGCGTGCCCTTTGTAAAATCCAGCATATACCAAAAGAAAAAAGTCCAGTTGCCCAGACTTTCTTCCATTACTATACCTTATGAAGATGAGAGTTTTTCTCTCTTAAAAAATCGACCTACATATCCGGACACTTCAGAAGTATGAGAGAGATGGGACAAAGAAAATACAAGGATAATCAGATACGTTATGCAAAGCTAAACTAGAGAAATGTACCCGATTATCCTTGTACTTTATCTCTCTCTTGCAGGTCTGAATGGTTCCAGATTTTAATTTTTTTTATTAAAAAGATTGTGCTAGACAGTCAAGAGGAGAAGGTTAACACCCGCACTACACCTCAAGCAACACATAGCCCTTCTAAACTCACACCACCAACACCCACACATAGCAACACTAAATCCACATATGCAGAGGCCCTTAACTATAACCTGCTCAAGCAACAAGGACATCCGAAGCTGAAATGCAAACAAATAGCAATCACAACCAAAGTGTCACGTAGCTCACAACATCAGTGTGCCATCCAGCAACAGCCCCTAAGGCAAGACAACGCACCTAACACTTTAGTCATAGGTGACTCTATAGTCAGGCACACTGATGTCTCACTCACCAGGCTGAACTAGGAGAAAATTACAGTCAGATGCCTGTCGAGTGCCAGGATCCGCCACATAATTCATGCACTCAAGTCACTCCACAACAAGTACAAATATGACTCTGTCATTGTCCATGTTGAAGTGAATGACTTGAGACGTACCTCTCTGGACTACATGAAAAGAGACATGGAAGAGCTCTTGGATCATGTGGCCCAGGCAGGTATGACCCTAGCCCTGAGTAGCATCCTGCCTTCGCCCAGAATGATACCACAATATAAGGACAAAATGATTGACTTCAACAATTGGCTAAGCTTCTGGTGTCATTCAAAGGAGATCCAGTATCTGTCTGCCTGGGATGACATGATCGACAGACCACGATGCTTTATCAAAGATGGTCTGCACCTGTCGCCCCTGGGATTCAGGTTACTGGCAAAGGCTCTTGCCACCCCTATAGTGCCACTTTTAGGCAATGGTCAACGGACAAAACCACCACCGTAACAGGTACAAGCATGCAAAATCTGAAAGTAATGCTACAAGTCTAAACCTCAAAAAGCACTCTCTCGAGGCACTTCTAAAAATGGAGAACATCGATATCTGTGCAGTAACTGAGACCTGGTTCAAGGCTCCAGACAGCACCCCTGCAATACTAGGCTACAACTCTTACCACACTTTTCGGCCACCAAACCAGGATCGAAACACTAAAGGTGAAGGAGTGTCCATATTCACTAAGGATATTCACACCACCAGGTTAGTTGCCCAACACAATGCATCTGAAAATCTCCAGGTGCGACTAACACTAGGTAAGACTGCAATCCAAATTGTAGCTTGCGACAAATCCCCCACCATGCCTCAAGATTCTCACTACACCTTTCTAAACATACTGGAAAATATTAAGATACAACCAAACACCCTGCCATTAACTGGGAAAACTACTCGTGTACCAACACCTTTGCCCAACGGTTCTTGGAATTCATAAATTCCAGTGCCCTGGATCAACTAATCCAGGGGCACCAATATCCTAGACCTGGTCATTACTAACATGGGAAATCGATGCTCCACACCTATGGTCACCCCCTCGCTGGTCAGGTCTGACCATAAGCTAATCACCCTTAACATCCATATCTCACCCCCCCAGTAAGGGGACCTCCATAAAAAACTTCTCCAAAGCCAACTTCATGCTACTCATGTCAGAAGTTACAAACTTCATGACACCCATGCAGACAGGAATTGAAAGTTAGACTGCTGAGTCTTACACTAAGGCACTGTACGAGCACATCCATTCATGCATGAATTGTGCCATCCAAAATAGAACCAAGATGCTCTCCTCCAAAAAAAGGAAGCCAATCTGGTGGTCTCCTGCCATAAACAAACTTTACAACAAAAGGAAGAAACTGTTGCAGAAAAGAGGAAAATCCCAGGATGCAAAAAACTCCCTTACCAGCCTCAGTAAGAAGCGGAGATCCCTCATAAAATCCTCAAAAGCTAGTTATGAAAATAAAATTGCCAAAGATTCCAAAGACAACCCCAAGGCATTCTATGTCAAGAATCTAAATAGCAATGCTCAGATCTGCAATGAGTTACAACAGAATGGCATTAAATATACTGATCCCAAGGATATTGCCAATATCCTGGCAGATCGGTTCAGTGCCAACTTCACCCCCCTCTCACCCCCTAAATGGCCCATCTCAATAATGGAAGACTGTCAAATTCCAGTAATAACGGCCACACAGGTAAAAATGCACTCTCCAAAGCTAAGAATACAGCATCCATGGGACCAGATGACATCCCAGGCTGTGTACTACACGAACTACAAAATGAACTGACACCTCACCTAAGTGTCATGTTTAATCATACCCTCACCTCAGGCTTCATGCCCACTGAGTGACGCACAGCTACAGTTACCCCACTCCACAAGGGGGGAGCCACCTTGGATCCTGGGAACTACCGCCCCATCAGTCTGTTGGGCCTGATCTGCAAGGCCATGGAACATATTATCATGGAACTTATAAACAAAGACATTGGCAACCTTCAAACACTGGACCCCACCCAGTTTGGGTTTGTGAAGGGACGATCTTGACTCCTGAACCTGACTGACATCTTCGAATCAGTCTCCAGAGCCGTGGACGAGGGTAAGGCAGTCCACACAGCCTATCTGGACCTCGCCAAGGCCTTTGACACCATCCCCCACTCTGGAATCATAGATAAACTTACTAAGCTGGGCTTTAATCCCTACGTCACTCGATGGGTTGCCAACTGGCTTACTGACAAAACCCACACTGTAAAAGTAGCTGACTCCAAATCCAGCTCCAGACAAGTGACAAGTGTACCACCTCAGGGTTCAGTCCTGGGACCTCTCTTGTTTGGCATCTACTTCTCTGAAGCACAGGCCAACACTAAGGGACAAGTTCACAGATGACTGCAAACTGGGAGCTATTATTGAATCCCCAAATGATGTGGATACTCTACAAAAGGGCCTTACAGAAACAGATGCTTGGGTGCCAGAGCCATGGGCTCAAGCTCAATGCCAAGAAATGTATAGTTATCCCCTTTGGGAAAAAACATGTACCAGTGGATTACCACATAGGTGGCAATACACTAAACACCGAAAGTGTGACAAGAGACTTGGGGACACAGGTGGACAGTGGTCTCACCTTCAATAACCACATCGCCACAACAGTCAGGAAATCCTATGTGGCACACCTCATCACTAAGGGCTTTTCATCCAGGAAAAAAGGAGGTCATTGTCCCACTGCACTCATCCCTCATTAGACTCATTATAGAATACAACGCCCCATTTGATATGTACCTCTCAAGACATCTGCAACAACTGGAGAGGCCACAGAAATACGTCACTAAAAGAATCACAGGCCTAAAGCAGATGCCCTATGCTGACCGCCTTAAAAAACACAAGCTATACTCTGTCGCATATCGTCTACTCCGAGGCAATCTCTGCTTAACATACAAGGCCAGGTCAAACCCAGAGCTATTGGACATGCTACACTTAAAGAAATCCAAATCCCTCAGAGCCACACGCTCAAGTGATCTAAACTTGTCATCACAATAAACAAAACATGCTGGAGGGATAGGTTCCTGACCCAGAGACTCCCCATACTCTGGAAAAGACTGCCCATACATGTCAAGCAGAGTGCCTCTTTGGCCCTCTTCAAAAGAAATCTTGACGATTGGATAGGAGAAAGGAAACTGACCCCAGGGATCACGTCAGTCACCCTGCTAGACAGGGGTCCAGGGAAGTAAATATAGTGTGGGAAGAAATAGCCAGGGAATTGTTATGGCTAGGCTTGCATAGGCCCCTAGGGCAGATAGCCTAGTACCAACCTATGAACCTAAAAAAAAAAAAAAAACAGATCTTTCTTCACAGCTGCTTCCTTTCCACAGCACTGATGTACTGCATACGCGTGGGATCGTAAGTCCCATATGCATGTGCAGTACATCAAGAAAGCCCCATACCACCAGGGAAAAATGTGGAATTGCACCACGACTCCATCATAAAAGGACATTATTTAAGAAAAGTAACTTTTTTCTTAAAACAGTCCAAAACAAATCTGTTAGCAGCTGAAGGTGTTCCATGAAAGAAAAGGCAATGCAACGAATAAATCCCGAACAAACCACAGTGAACATCCAATCTTTTATTAAAACGGACCCTCGATAAAAATGAAATATTTGTAGCAAAATCCTTGTAGAAATATATATATAAAAAAAAAAAAAACCCAGAAAAAGGTAGATAAGCACTTTTGGAATTTCCCTTTCTCAGATCCTGTTGTAACTGAAAAAAATGTTCCATTTAAGGAAGGCTTAACCAATCAAAAAGTTCACACAAACTGACACCTCCAGTGGAAGCCAGAGGTTAAACATCCTATCGGGAAATGATGGTAAAGTTACACCCTCCCTAGAATCCAGTCAGTGGAAAAATTTACAACATCATGTTTTACTTTTAACTAAGGTGTTGCACAATTTCTTGAATCCATCTGAAGAAAGAGGACTGGTATCTGCTCTAGCAGAGCAGTGTTTAATTTGAAAGCAAATTCACACCTAATGGAGTGATGTTTTAACTTACACGAAGTTCTTCCACTGACTGGATTCTAGGGAGGGTGTAACTTTACCATCATGGTTAAGCCTTCATTAAATGGAACACTTTTTTCAGCTGCAACAGGATCTGAGGAAGGGAAATCCCAAAAGTGCTTATCCATCCTGAATGGTGCACCTTTTTGTGTTTTTTTTATATATTTTTCTATAAGAACTTTACTACAAATATTTCCTTTTTATCAAGGGTTCGTTTTAATAAAGGATTTTAAGAGTTTTTGGATGTCTATGGTGGTTTGTTCGTGATTTATTCACTGCATTTTTCTTAAATAATGTTGCTTTCTTTCGGCTTTTCCCGATTAGGGGTCGCCACAGCGGAACTCCGGTCCGCTAATGATTGGCAGTCGATTTTTATGGTGCCGAGGTGCCAGCCCGACGCCCAACCTGAACAAAGGCATGCCCATTCACGTATGTCTTTCGAACGCCACTTGACTGCGGGGAGGACATGCAGACTCCACACAGAAGGTGCTCCAGCTGAGAATCGAATGGGAGAACCTCTTGCTGTGAGACGACAATGCTACCGCTGCACCTTATTGTATAATAGCAATAACCCATGGCTGGGTGTGGGTAATGCTGGACTTACCCATGGTTGGCTTTGTTTGGTCACTCGGGCTTCACCCTCATGACAAAACAACACCATGGGTTACTGCTATATTATGCAATGATTTGCCATTAATATTTAAAAACAAGCATGCTGGTTGGTCAGCCCAACCAGCGTGCCCACTGTAAATCGAGCTTGTACCAACAGCAAAGTCTGGCCGGTAAAATATCATTGAGCGTCCAGACTTTTTTTTATTGCTATCTCTTAGACAAGCATTAGTCTGAAGGAAAGACTCTCAAACTAAAAAGCATGTCATTTAGTGATTTTGTTTCTCATAATTCTTCTTGGTCCGACAAATCACCAAGGAACAAAGTCACTAAATAATGACAAATATTTCAGTTTCAGACTTCTTCCTTCAGACAATGCACACCTACTCTCCCTTTATTTATGCTTTGTCGACATTTTTTCAAATAAAAGATCGAGAGGTACATAACAGACCAGTGAAAATGCGAGGAAAATCAGGTACTTTCTGTCAACTAAAACATACCTGATTTTCCTTGTATTTTCCTGTCTTTCTCGTACCTCTAAACTGTCAGGAGGTTACATTTTTTTTTTCTTTCAAAAAATAGCAATGGAGATCGTCCTTTCTCCATTGCTTGCTTGCTAAAGCAATGATGCTCTGTATAAGCCTGGGAATGCAAGTCCCAAATCCATGTGTAGTACATCATCAAAGGGCAGAATCAGGAAACATGGAAAAACACCACAGCGCTGTTATACAAAAGACATTTAAGACAAGAAAGTAATTTTTTTCTTAAATAATGTCATTGTATAACAACAATAACTGACTCCTGGGTGTGATATATTGAAGATTTACCCACGGTTAGCTTTGTTTAATCACTCTGGCTTCACCCTTCTGATTAAACCACACCAACCATGGGTAAATCTTCAATATACCCCACCCAGTCATCGGTTATTGCTACAATGACTAACTGAATGCATAAAGGTCTCAGACAAGCCTTTGAACTTATTTTATAACTACAATGCCACCAAACACTAATACCAGTACTATAATAAATTCCATGTAACAAGATTTTGTTTAAAAGGGATCATTTAACAATTCTCAGACTTAACTGCATCCTTTTCAGCTATCCTGTTATCAATATTGCCAACATTTAATCACAATACCTACGTTGCTACCAGAATGCCAAGTAAACTTTACACAAATTAAAGTAGTACAGACTAAAAGTATAATTCACGATGCAACTAACCTCAAAATGTTTTCTATTTTAAGCCTTCAGGAAATAACGTGTTTTTACTATTTTTATATAGAAAAATTAATACATTGTCCTCTTAATTGCCCATCAACACTACCAGCTCCAGAGTCAGCAATCACTACTCACAGCCTGATGACTTGTTTTACTAAAATACTTAAACATGAAACAGTTTTGCTAACAATATTCTAAATTTGGCTTATTATTAAGATACTGTACACCTACATGCACTGACAACAATAACGTGGGCTAACATTTCCTTTGCGTATATGGCTGCCGAAAGAATACAAGAGAGGAAGTACTTCAGTCCTACAAAATAAGACATCAGAACTAAAACTTCTAAAACAGTGAAAAAAAAGTTATGATGGAAACATTAATGGCACAAATCCTCAAATGCCAAGTTCATAATGCATTAACTATCTGAAGAATTCTTAGTTTCCCACATGTCTTGAATATCATAAATTAATCACAAGAAGTTTACCAGTATATGTAATGCATGTTGATCTGGGGTACAGTGCTAAGGAAGTAAGGAAACAGGAAACCTCTTTTGTGTCTGAGCGTTTATGAATTGTATTTAATACATGTTCCATTGCAAGCTGTATTGGTTAAACATTAGCCCATCAAATATGAATTTTGCTCATGACATAAGAAAACGATGTATGGATAATAAAAATTGTTCATCTTAAATACAGTGTAGAAAGTTTGTTTAACTTACTTTAATTGGGTGATGCTGCTGATGTAAAGTACCACATAAATACCCTTGAGGGAGGCAGTAGGTTACATACATTACCATTTTTCACTAATACACACTGTGTATGAATGTCAACAGTGAAGACCCCATATCAAAGGTTTAAAAGAAATAGTTCTGGAACGATGCATCATCTTACAGTGTTCCATTCAAACAGAAAACCTGAAGACATTTGTGCAGCTTGGTAAACAAAGGAGCAGGATTCAGTTTCTGTGTCCTTAGTACTTCCTGTATTACACTGAAAAGTGCATTCCCTCAGCTTTAATACATCAATTACACTTATTAGCATGCAATATGGAAGTGGCTAAAAGGTATCCATTTAGCATGTACTGAGCATAGGTGGTTACTAGTCTTGCAGTTCAGAACATTGGGGAGCCTAGCTCAAATTCCCAGTTACCCCCAAGCATTGTCTGGTCAAGTGACTTGTTCAAGATCACACAGCGGGCAAATGACAGCTGAGACGAACTCTGTACCACCTCTGCACCAACTGCCAGCTTTCTGCAGCGTGTTTGCAGCAGCATCAAATAAAATAACCCATTTTTCCACTGACTTTGTAATGCTAAGCAAGTTGTCTGTAAAAACACTATCAGTACACGGGGTTGTTGTAGGGAAAAGAAAAAACTGCAAAACAAACTTATAAATGGATATGACTAAAGGTGCGTGATAAAAATACTTTAGAACAAGATGTATGTTTTTATCACAGTCATACATATTTCTTTGTTAATCAGATAAGTGGGCTGGTCTGTGGAACCATTTTAGCCACAGCCCAGGCCACAAGGGCAACGGTCAGTATAATATACATACATACATGGATAACAATGTAACTAATCAAGCAGCGTGTTTGGGGAATCGGGAGGAAACTGCAGTTCCTAGACAAAACCCCCTACAGATGCATGGGTAGAACACAATCTCTATACAAACAGTGAGAGGAAGTCAGGAATGTACACCAGCCCTGGAGCTGAGAGGTAAAGATTTTAGCACTGAGTCACTGTGCTGTTCTAATTACCATCTCAAAAACTTCCCCCCTCTCTACCTCCAGCATCATTTTGACCATGTTGTCAATCCAGAAAACACTGCCCCATTCACAATAGCAATAAATAAACAAATTTCACACAGTTGACGCAAATTACATACAAGCCCCTTACAAAAGATGGATGGATGGATGGATACAAGCCACACGTGTCCATCTGAAAATTGATATTACCAGCAAAACATAACTGGAGCCAATAAAAAATACAGAAATTCAGTCAACCAAAACGCTTCCCCTACAGCCTCTCATGATACCAAAGCTCAAAACATAAATGCTAAGCATCAATTCATTGTACTGCATTAATACGAGTAGTTAGAAACTCATCACAAAATTAGTTACCAATATGGACAAATACAATAGCACTGATTTGTGATTATGTGAAGAGACAAGGAGATAAAAAGAACTATACCCATTACACACACACACACACACACACACACACACACACACACACACACACACACACACACACACCTAAATACAGTTTACTGTAAAATAAAGCCTTCTATAAGAGGAGATGCAGTTAAGTATAGTACACGCTAAGAATATTCAGTTGAGTGTTTTTACAATAAAAGTACAGAAAGAAAAAAGTAGTAGTATTAGAGACTATTACATAGTACAAGTCTTGTGCTTTAAGACTTAAGTCAAAGGCACCCCTCATAAATTTCTAGAAGCACACTGTGACCTGAATGGAGGGTGACCTGTTAAACTGTAGAAGGCTTGCTTGGAGGATCATACTTAAAGAAACAATTGTAGCAGATTAAGTTGGTGTGCTTTTAGAAGAGTTATGATTTGTTACATTGTTACTGGTATCATCCAGAATATTGTTCTTTCAGTGTTTGTTAGTCTGAATGGTAGTCTACACAGTGTAGAAGAAACAAATGTATCACTGTGCAGAAGGAAATGGACAAGTCTATGAAGAGCTAACTGTAAAAGGAATGGAGTTAAAGCCTGTAGATCAGCTTAATAAGTAACAAGTAACAAATGCATAACAGGAAGAAACATCAGAACAGGACTCTGACAGATCATTTATTTCCATTTGTTAACTGTGAAAGTAAACTGGTTCACTGACCCTTTTTCACTCAAGACCCGAGGTCAAGAGCATTTACAAATCTTTACACAGAAATACATAAATGTTATGCAGAGAAGTTAGATACACATGACAGGAAATTCAAGCATTGTGTACTTTTTCTTCTTCTTTCAGCTTTTTCCCGGTTAGGGGTTGCCACAGTGGATCACCTGTCATGATTGGCAGTGGAGTTTTACAGTGTCGAGTTGCCAGCCCGGCACCCAACCTTCCACAGAAGGCACACACATGCATACACACACATCTAGGGTCAATTTAGAGTGTCCAATCCACCTACAGCATGTCTTTGGGATGTGGGAGGAAACCGGAGCACCCGGAGGAAACCCACGTGACCACAGGGAGGACATGCAGACTCCGCACAGAAGGCACCCCAGCCGAAGATGAGTAAATGCATTTTGAATCATAAATATGCAAATTAAAAAAATAAATACAATAGATGCAATAAATTACATACAATGATATACACAGTTTATACATTTTATAAAATATTAACTTCAGGAAATATTTTATAGTTTGGCAGAATTAGCCATTGCCCTGGAAGCAGGCAGACACAGGCTCACGCCGAGGTTATTTTTTAAGATTGTTTTGAAAGTTTGCATTTCTTGGAGATTTATTAAGTTCTGTTTGGCAGGTAATTCCAAGTTCATTATTTATTTATTTAAAGTTTGTGGACTGGGAAATTCTGACTGGGCACGTGACCATTTTCAAAAGAGGCCTGGGGGGGGGGGGGGGATAAAGATTGATACAAATAAATTATACAATACATAAGCTCAAACAGTAGCGGTACAAACAAGGATAACAAGGGAAAAACAGGGATGTTGATCAAATTTGCAGAGGTTATGGTTTGTTTTAAACAGTTTGAGGTTTGCCTGTGTTACATACAGCATGGGGACATAGGAGTCGTCCATACTATAGTCTGGATGCAGAACATTCCTGACTATGCATGTCCTAGCAGTGGCAGATAGGAGGTATGATATTCAATACTATAATTTGAACTGCGATCACTTTGGATGAGACCATATCTCTGTAGGATTTAAAACTAAAGGAAAGCTCCAGTGTTAGTCCCAAATATTTCTGTTCTGTGACATTGGGAAAAGCAGAGTTATTACTGTGTTTTAACACAATTGGTTGCAGACTGAGTAGCTTGCATGGAGTGGATAAGACCACAGCATAAGTTTTCTTGGGGTTTATTAACATCTTATTTGTAAAAGACCATTTGTAAAGGTCTGAGAAACTTTTATTATGTTGGACTCCAGGCAGCTGAAGGAAGGAGGATGTCAGCTGCATACAATACTTGTTTAAGGTGTGGGACTTAGCTGTTAAGATGGGACATGTGTTGAGGATTCCTTTTTGGGAGAATCTCTCATTGGCACATATCTGAAAGGTTCGTTACTTTACGTAGATTGGGAACCATAAAACAGCGCTGCTACAAAAGTTAAGTTTTGAAAGTTTGAGTAGTAAGGTGTAATCAACTATTTCAAACTGCCTTGGTTGTATCAATGAACACTCCTGTTGCAGTCATGAATATTGCTGCAAATAAAGTCTGTAGCAGTAAGAAGGACTGCTGTTGTGGGGGCATCACATGAATGTGAAACAGATCATGCAGGATGGAGATGGATGTGATCTGGTGGTTCAGCAGTCAAATACAAAACACAAACATTAATGAAAAACACAGCAGCATATTCATGCAAGTGTGATGCAGAAATGGGCACGCTACTAACTGCACTACCACAGACATATGACTGAAAATGGACGAGGACTGCTTTAGTGGGCCTACACAAAATAAAGGAACATGAACAACGTACAGCTTCATAGGCAATTACTAAGCTATCAGTCTGCAGACCATTACAAGCCTAGCCAATAACCACAGGTCAGAATCAAACCCTGTACCTTGCATCTGTGAAGTAAAGACCTTAACCATTATGCCAGTCCTGAGTAAACAAGATATTAGTATGGAGACAAATGGCTCAGCTACCTAGAAAGGCTATAACAAACACCACACTTGTCAGGCTAGAACAGGTTATTCACTGCTGATGAGGCAAGGGACAGCCTCAGTATCCCACAATAAGTGAAGACTAGTGTATTTATACAAAAAATACACAAACTGGAAGCAAATCTCAAGAAGCAGCAATGGTCTCTCCCACAAAAGGAAATCACAAATGATATACTTAAAGCTGTAACACCACATCAGCACCAGCTTTGTACCATCTATAGACCATGAACTGTGACAAAGGACTGCATATTGCTGTCATAGGTCTCAGCACTGGCTGCTACAGACAGGCACACAGGATCATCAATTCAAGTTATCAAAGCCTGATGCTAAGCAGTGCAGACCACTAATACTGCCACACTAACTTAACTGTGCTAAGACTTGTCTTTTGTTTTCATTTTGCTGGTGAAACTTGACTCAGCATGCTGGTTCACAGCTTATTATAATTTCAGACTCCCTGCCATAGACTGCTCCTGACCGTTTGTTTTTACAGAGCTGTGATTCCCACTTCATCAGAACATAACTATTATGTACACTACAGCCAGTAGTCACTACAAACAGCTACATCAAGGGAACACCCAAGTGTGACTAGCTTGGTGGATGCCATTTCTTCAGTAGTGGCAAGTCTAGAACTGTGCATTTATGTCCAGATAATAGGCATCAAGGCCTGGCTGGTCTATTTGTGTTTCTAGTTTCATAACATACCAAGAGATGCTGGGCCCAGAACAGACATGTGGAGATTAGATTGTAAACGAGTCACAGGGATGTAAGAAATGAAAAGGCATTTCCCTAGCAACCTCAGGATACTTTCAGGCCTGTACAGCAACAGACATGTACCAGCCCAGCTTCCAGCCAACCATTTACCATATTCCGAGAAATCTCCTTCGGTCTTCATCCAGCTGAACTGGGAGCACTCTCACCTCAACTGCAAAGTCTCTAAAGTATGTGGAACAGAATTTGTGCAGCTACACAGGTGTAAACACCTTTCACAAACATCTGTCTTGCAAGTGTGTGAATGGTAAACAGGTGGTGGGGCTTGGTATCAGGTGACTGAATATACTGCACACACCCTTTTACTAAATGGTTCGCTGTTTAGCCATCAAGGTCCACCTAATTAAATTTTCCACTAGTGAATACAACACTCCTCATTCACCATTCTGTCATTATTTGACACAATGCATAGCCAGACTGCTCTGACTTTCTGTCATCAAAAGGTTATTTTATAATGGCAGAACTCACATCCAGTTTACTTTCATTTACTCTACTTTGGCTTACTGCCAAACACCTTCCTCACAACCTACTTACTGAGCTTCTCGGGATATGGATATACAACAAAGCCAGTGACAAACACTGTCTTTGTTGTATATTAATATTGGTTCTGCTTTTGGTTTGTGGTTTTTCTGTTCTCAGGATATGGCACTGGACCTTTCCTCCCACATCTATTAAAAAGCTTTGGAGAAATGTATTCCTTCACACAACAGCCTTCGGCAAACAGATTTCCCAACCCTTTTTTTTTTTTAGTAATGGTGAGTAATTTCCTTCAGGCTACCTGCCCAAGCACCTGCTTCGGCAGCAGCAGAGACAAAACCTGTGTGTCTACCAAGACTGATGTTTCCCCAAGAAGCAGCATAGCCTACTGTCAAATGAGCACCAATTTATCATCCCTCCTAACCGAATCCCCACCTCCAACTGAAACATTTCTCACTGCAGTCTCTCCTGCCATAGTTTACTATGGTTATTATTGACAGATTATAGAGTTAAAACCTGGGGTCCAGCCACACAACCTATCTACCCAATCATCTAGGACCAGAAACAAAACAAGGTGTTACATATGGCCTGCACTTCTCACTGCATCCAGTTTGTCAACAAAACTAATGACATAATTTCCTTGATTAATCATCTTAAGATCAATCACGTTAAGAATCTCAAACCATAATCCACATGTCCTCTCCATGTGTTCATATGTTGCAAAGTTACATTTAGAGAAAGGCCTTCAAGAAAGACTTGTGGTGAAGTCTTCTACCTTATCAGGAAACACCTCTATGTTACCCTTAAGGTTTCTTTACAGGAAGATGAACAGCGCCCCAGACAGACTTCACCTCAGAATACCATGTAAGAATCCCTTATTAACTTTAATGTAATTTCTGGCAATAACACTGTCGATCTTTTTGCAATCTATGAACTGTTACAAATGGTTAAATACTATGAATTTTAACCAAGACAATATAAAAATTCTCCTAAATAAAACAAGTAGAAGTTGTAGTAGAAAATAAAGTATACACGTTTGACAGACAATATTGCGAGAAACTTGATGAAACATTGAAACAATACTGAAACAGTATGTCTTGTTCAGACAAAGCCTTCAGCATATCCAATAAAGACCCTCTAAATATTACAATCAGCTCTGAGGTGACAGGAACCACCCCCATATCAGCAAATTCAAAGCAATAATGCACAAATCTCAGTAGCACAGAAAACCAAACCACGTGACTGACCATCGCCAAACATTACTTTCACTCTTCAAAGAATAACAATCATGGCCGAACAGCAAATGTATTTTTATGCAAGAAATTTACTTAGTAAATTATTAAACACTTTCCCCAACTCTACACTTCAACACCTCCATGTATGTCATGAGAATTCTGTAGTGAAGGGATTTAACCAAATAGTAAAGATGACTGCTGAAACATCAGCATAATGAAAAATGGAGCAAAAGGACTACATGCTACTGGAGGAAACATGGTCCTTTCATTGCAAGACTGTACAGCTCCACAAGTAATTACTGAAGGAAACAAGCCCAAAAACTTAAATGGAAATCACATACAGGAGGGCTTACTATTCAGTGAATTAGATAAGTAAACGAATGTGATCGATTTTCAATGATCATGCTGCAATAATCTTAACCTGGTACAGGAAAATAATCACCTCTCACCATTTTTAGTTCCCTATGAAAATACAAAAGACACCGTGCTAAGAATACACGAATGCATGAAGTACATTTAACGGATGAATGCATACATGCAAATTAAATCATCCTGGCATGGCCCAA
The DNA here is from genome assembly GCF_019279795.1 of Protopterus annectens. Lineage (NCBI taxonomy): Eukaryota > Metazoa > Chordata > Ceratodontiformes > Protopteridae > Protopterus > Protopterus annectens. The sequence goes on along the minus strand of NC_056730.1, from coordinate 73,566,244 downwards.
GAAACATTTCTGGATCATATTTCATTGCTACTTACCAAATACTTTCCAAAACAAACCATCATAGGGAAAGACCACACTTTTTGGCTTTTGTGGTGGCTGGATTTTTTTTTCTTAGTCTTTCATGAACACAAACAAATTACACATGGGTAAGATTGTACTACAGAGACCAGCACCTTCAGATTTCCATAGTGGAACATGTACAAAGTGACATGCATGCGTGAACCAAAGTGATGTCATTGTAGAATACGTACTGAGGCAAATGAAAACTGAAGATGAAAATTAAGCCAGCCCCCCCCCCCCCAACTGTCAAGATGTCAATATACAGGTATATCCTTAGTTTCACTTCACCAGTTTCACTTCCCCCAAGATTCTACAAAAATATGTTTCCTAAATTCAGGGCCCTGGTAGTGGGATAAGCAAACCAATCTCTGGCTAGGTATCAGGAAAGAGAAAGGAGAGGAGGTACAAGGTCGCCATTGATGGTCATTCGTTAAAAATAAATCCATGTTAGCAGCGCACTAAATTCAGCCTGCCTTAAGAAAATGAGTCAACAGATGGGCATCCATTAATTAAAAGTATGCATACTGCTGACCCAGGTACATGTTCTACACTGATTAGCTATTTGTTTGCAACGCTGATGACCTCAGTTTAGGCAGGAGGTATGTTGTCAAACTGCAGAGATGACAGATATCAATCCTACAGCATTTGCACTTTATATCTGAGGGCATGAGAGATCACAAGGTCTGGATAATATTGTAAAAATGACCACAGATATTACTGTAAAATTTTACAGTCACTCAACTGTAACACGAAAACATCAGATACAGCCAAAGTCATTACTGCAGTCACCATATGATCTCCTGTTTGAGGAAAGTACACCAGGAAAATGAAGTCCCTAGTTCTCATCCCAAGAGCTCCCACCAAAACTACCCTGCTACAACAAAGCATACATTTGTTTAGGAAGATGAAAGGACTGGCTTCACAGATGATAAATTAAACCTAAATTATATGTGCAAATATTGAAGTAACAGATGGCACAGTTAGCAGGGAATGCTTTAACCTCTGTAGCAAGACAGACAAAGCATTTTATTTCCATTTACTGAAATATTTTTAGGACTAAACCATTCAACTGGTATAAAACATCCAAACTCAAGTCCCCAGATATAAACAATGTAATTTTGCATATCTATTTCAGCAGAAACCTTTTTTTGCAGAAACATTTAATTTGGTCACATTTCAGTGGAAAAGAACATGATTCTGCTGCATGACCTACATTCAGTCTGCCAGTCTGCTGCATTAAAGTACCAAGACACACAAAATTTGACATTTTTCCTTTTTTTTTTTCTTGACCATCTGTACCCTTAGCTTATTATTCAGTGTGTGTGCAACCAGGAGTTTATAAATTACTGCTTTATTATACTGGTTTTACAATCAGTGGAACTCCCCATTCAGCAAGGCTTGTTAGTCTTAAGGAAAATAAAGGAACAGAATCAGCTCCTTTCCGTATGTGCAGCTACAACAATCTGAATGTTAACATAATACATCTTTCACAAAAGTATTAAGTGGAAAATTACGAACGTTAATTAGTGAACGTCAGAAATGCCATCACTTTAACTAACTGAACTACCTTCTATCCTGCTGCTTGACTGACTGCACACAGTCTACTCCCACAGACACTACCACATTCTGGATCAATCCATTCAGGATACAAAGAGGGCTTGTTTGTGACCCCCCCCTTTTGTAAGCAGAAAGTAATTAATATACCTAGTTATTATTTAAACACTTAGTGCAGATAATGCATCCCTTTCAGTATACTACGTCACATAGCATACCAGGCTGTACACACATCTTTTAGAGTAACAAACAAGCAGCACAAATCTCCATCATCATCATCATCCTCATCTTCCCATTTTTAAATTTCGGCTGCTTCGCCATTCTTCTTCCATACACCACTCCTGACACTCTGCCATTTGGTTGTAGCCCCTCTGATTCAAACTCTTAGACCTCCTCATTCAGACTTCCCTTCAACCACCCTCCAAGACACTCGAAGCTTGTTAACCTGTTCCACTATCTTCCCTTGTATCTCACGTCTAAGCTTCTAATTTCCCCCTTTTGCTGTCATTACAACAGACTTATCTGTACCCAGTTTCATCCCATGTGCCATCAATTTAATTTTCTACGTCCCTATCCTTTCCTGAAGTTCTTGCTCAGATTCTGCCTGTAATGCCACATCGTCTGCATACAGCAACTTTGCTGATCTGTCCCCTCGGACATGTTTGCTAATGAGGTCCATCACCAGTATGAACAGCAGTGGGCTCAAAGCTGAACTCTGATACACACTCACTCCCACTGGGAACCCCTCTGTGAGACTGATCACCGTTTTGTACTTGACTCACTGGGTCTTTGGACATAACCTGAACTAATTCTACCAATGTTTCTGGGACTTCAAACCACTGCAGGACTTACCAAATCACCGTTCTAGGGACCTTGTCATATGGTTTCTCTAAGTCTAGGAATGCCGATTTGGACTCTTTCCATATCTCTAGTATCTTCTAAGCTATATGTCTCACTGCACACACCAGGTTGGATGTGCTGCATCCTGACCTGAATCTGAACTGCTCATTTCCCACCTTACTTTCCACTAGCAGTACACAAGCAGTAAACATTCAGACATGCACCTGAACTGCAGCACACTGAAGGTAACCATCCAGTTCTTGCATGTGAATGAGCCACTTTCACAGGCTCTAGCAAAGATAAACCTGGGACTTGACAAGGACATCTGCAAGACTTGCAAGGGTCACAGCGCACACTACCAGAAGTGTCTGAGATAAAGGTGACCTGACTGATTTTAACCAGCTTTTCCTGAGCCTTGCAAACCATACTGGAGTCAAACATGTATAGAATACAGGTAACTAACGGGCTATAATTTTTTTTCCCTATGTTACTCCTCCCTGTGCTTTTAACATCTCAATTTGAATGTATGATGCAATTTTTAAGACCCATATAACTGTTAGAATTAGAGAACTAATGTCCTCACCATATGTCTTAACCTCCCTGATTTTATCTCATTTTGCCTTGCCAATCATAAAATTTTAGATTTTCTGGTAAATCACTGAGGGTTACAGTCAGTCATTAATGCCAGACATTAGTGTTTCATACTAATTATTCCTCAGAATGAAGCCGCGGTGGTACAGCGGTAACGTTGTTGCCTCACAGCAAGAGGTTCTCCTGTTCAATTCACGTCTGGAGTGCTTTCTGTATGAAGTCTGTATGTCCTCCCCGCGGTCGAGTGGCCTCCGAAAGACATGCATGAATGGCTGTGCCTTCGCTGAAGGTTGGGCGTCGGGTTGGCAACTTGGCACCATAAAAATCTAATGCCAATCATTAGCAGACCGGAGTTCCACTGTGGCTACCCCTAACCGTGAAAAGCCGAAAAGACTAAACTAATTATTCCTCAGAAAATGCATGTTCACGCAATACATATTATTCTATTAACATTCAAAGTGAATAAGACAAATATTTACAAGTCACTCCTGAATTTTGGGCATTTGTCCCCCCTGCCACCAACTCAATTATGTCTGGCTTTATCCAGAATTCTTGAGCAGAGAAGTTGAGAGTTACGGTGCCGAGTGTTTCCTCTTGGACATATACGAGCTCCCACACACTGCTGCCTCTTCAAATAAGAGCTACTTCTGATTACTCTATATACATCGATCGCAGACAGTTAAAGGGTAAAGTAATCAGAAGCCATTTCTCTAGTCACTAGAGCACACGTTCACTGCCTAGGGCTCTGTAATTAGTGAAAACTCTGGTTATCGAGATAGTGAGATACGACTGACAGTGTTTTAGTTGTTCTTCCTTACAATGTGCAGTATATAATATACTATTCCTCTCCTAAATACTACACAATAATATTAATACAGTCACTAGCATTTCATGACTGCATTTAAGATAACCGAGTATATATATATATATATATATATATATATATATACATATACACAGAGAGAGAGAGAGAGAGAGAAATATATGCACTGAATTTAGTATGAGACAACTAAATGTGGTCAAACTGTCTGTATGAGAGACAAATGCAAAAAAGTATAGGAGGGCAGACTTGTATATTTGCCCCTTTTGCAGGAGTTACACCAATTCTAATTTTATAGGGTCCTGTCTATACAGGACATTTGTGAATTCTACCCTTCTGGACCCATGATAAAGCTGGCTTCCAAGTTTTCTGCATATGGAATTAAGCAAGTCTATCCACAACTGCTTGTTTCTTAAATTTAAGACACTTTGAATTCTTTGTCTATACCCACATGTGTATGTATTATACAGACATACATATATACATATAAACCACACATACATACATGCATTAATTATATATATCTTTTTATGTGTACATCAAATTATATATATGAATGTGTGTGTGTGTGTGTGTGTGTGTGTGTGTGTGTGTGTGTGTGTGTGTGTATGCATATGTGCACTTGTACACATTATATACACATATTATATATATATATATATATATATATATATATATATATATATATATACATACATACATACATACAACACATGTAGAAGGCAGGAAGAGAGGAGAAAGGCTAAGACTGTGGTAGTGAGGGTTGGAACTTTGAATGTTGGCAGTATGACTGATATGGGGAGAGAGCTAACTGATATAATGGACAGAAGGAAGGTTGGTATATTGTGTGTGCAAGAGACCAGATGGAAGGGAAGTAAGGCTAGGTGTATCGGAGGTGGGTTCAAATTGTTTTATCATGGTGTGGATGGGAGGAGAAATGGTGTAGGAGTTATTCTGTAGGAACAGTATGCTAAGAGTGCTTTGGAGGTGAAGAGAGTGTCGGATAGGGTGATGTTTATGAAGCTGGAAATTGATGGTGTAATGATGAATGTTGTTAATGCATATGCTCCATAACTTGGGTGTGCAATGGTTGAGAAAGGAACATTTTGGAGTGAATTGGATGAAGTGGTGATGACTGTACCCAAGGGTGAAAGAGTGGTGATTGGAGCAGATTTCAATGGACATGTTGGTGAAGGGAACAGAGGGGATGAGGAAGTGATGGGTAGCTATGGTGTTAAACAAAGGAATGCAGAAGATCAGATGGTAGTGGATTTTGCAAAAAGGATGGACATGGCTGTGGTGAATACGTATTTTAACAAGAGGGAGGTGCATAGGGTGACATACAAGAGTGGAGGAAGATGCACACAGGTGGATTATATCTTATATAAGAGGGCCAGTTTAAAGGAGATTGGAGACTGTAAAGTGGTGACCAGAGAAAATGTAGAATGGCAGCATAGGATGGTAGTTTGTAGGATGACGTTGGTGATCAAGAGGAGGAGGAGTGTGAGGGCAGCATCAAGGATCAAATGGTGGAAATTGAAAAAGGGTAATTGTGAGGTGGAGTTCAGGGATGAGTTAAGACAGGCACTGGGTGGCAGTGAAGAGTTACCAAATAGCTGGGCAACTACAGCAGAGCTAGTAAGGGAGATGGCTAGAAAGGTGCTTGGTATCACATCTGGACAGAGGAAGGAGGACAAGGAGACATGGTGGTGGAATGAGGAAGTACAGGAGAGTACACAGAAAGAGGTTGGCAAAGAAGAAGTGGGATTGTCAGAGAGACGAAGAAAGTAGACAGGAGTATAAGGAGATGAGGTGCATGACAAAGAGAGGTGGCGAAGGATAAGGCATATGAAAGGTTGGACACTAAGGAGGGAGAAAAGGACCTGTACCGACTGGCTAAACAGAGGGACCGAGCTAGGAAAGATGTGCAGCAGGTAAAGGTGATAAAGGATAATGAGGGAAACATACTCACAAGCAAGGAGAGTGAGTTGAGGAGATGGAAAGAGTACTTTGATGGGTTGATAAATGAAGAGAATGAGAGGGAGAGAAGGTTGGATGATGTAGGGATAGTGAATCATGAAGTACAATGGATTAGCAAGGAGGAAGTAAGGATAGCTATGAAGAGGATAAAGAATGGAAAGGCTGTTGGTCCAGATGACATACCTGTGGAAGCATGGAGGTGTTTAGGTGAAATGGCAGTGGAGTTTTTAACCAGATTGTTTAATGAAATCTTGGAAAGTGAGAGGATGCCTGAGGAATGGAACCGATTTTTAAGAATAAGGGTGACGTGCAGAGTTGTAGTAACTACAGAGGGATTAAATTGATCAGTCACAGCATGAAGTTATGGGAAAGAGTGATGTGCAGAGCTGTAGTAACTACAGACGGATTAAATTGATCAGTCACAGCATGAAGTTATGGGAAAGAGTAGTAGAAGCTAGGTTAGAAAGGAATGTGATGATTAGTAATTAGCAGTATGGTTTCATGCCAGGAAAGACCACTACAGATGCGATGTTTGCTCTGAGAGTATTGATGGAGAAGTACAGAGAATGTCAGAAGAAGTTGCTTTGTGTTTTTGTAGACTTGGAGAAAGCAGATGCGTTTAAGGTGGAGGTGGGATTACATCAAGGATCAGCTCTGAGCCTTTTCTTATTTGCAATGTTGATGGACAGATTGACAGACAAGATTAGACAGGAGTCCCCGTGGACTATGATGTTTGCAGATGACATTGTGATCTGTAGTGAGAGTAGGGAACAGGTGGAGGAGACCCTGGAGAGATGGAGATATGCTTTAGATAGAAGGGGAATGAAGGTCAGCAGGACTAAGACAGACTATATGTGCGTGAATGAAAGGGAGGATAGAGGAATGGTGAGGATGCAAGGACTAGAGGTGGCGAAGGTGAAGGAGATATAATACTTTAGGTCAATAGTTCAGAGTAACGGTGAGTGTGGAAGAGAGGTGAAGAAGAGAGTACAGGCATGATGGAGTGGGTGGAGAAGACTGTCAGGAGTGATTTGTGACAGACGAGTACCTGTAAGAGTGAAAGGGAAGGTCTACAAGAAGGTAATGAGACCAGCTATGTTATATGGGTTGGAGACAGTGGCATTGACAAAAAGGCAGGAGTTTGAGCTGGATGTGGCAGTTAAAGAGGTTAAGATTTGCACTGGGTGTGACGAGGGTGGACAGGATTAGGAATAGGTATATTAGAGGGCCAGCCCAGGTTGGAAGATTTGGAGACAAAGCCAGAGAGGCAAGATTACGTTGGTTTGGACATGTGCTGAGGAGGTATGCTGAGTATATTGGGAAAAAGATGCTAAGGATGAAGCTGCCAGGTAACAGGAAAAGAGGAAGGCCTAAGATAAGGTTTATGGATGTGGTGAGAGAGGACATGCAGGTGGTTGGTGTGACAGAGTAAGATGCAGAGGACAGGAAGAAATGGAAACAGGTGATCCACTGTGGCGACCCCTAACAGAAACAGCCGAAAGAAGATGATGATGACAAACACACACACACACATATATATATATATATATACATATACATATACACAGACACACACACAGACACACACACAGACACACACACACACACACACACACACACACACACACACACACACACGACAATGAGAAAACCGACATCGGAAGATCGACAACGGACATGATCGACAGTTGAAAATCCCGACGCTGAGAACACCAAAATGTTAAGGTAAGTGTGGGGTTAGGGCACGGGTCAGGTGAGTGTGCGATAGTCACAGACTGTAGAGTTAGGGCGGGTTAAGTGAGTTAGGGTTAGGGCGTGGGTTAGGTAAGTGTGTGACAGTGGCGAACCTTAGGGTTTGGGTTAAGGTTAGTGCATAGATAGTTGTGTATGTAAGGTTTACTGTAGGTTTGTAAGGTTTTTGGTGTGCTTGTTTTGTGTGTGTGCTTTCTGGACAGGGGATTTGTTTTGTTTGTTGATTGTTGGGATTGTGGTTTGTCGGGCATGTGAAGTTTCGTGTTTTTGAACTTTCGGTTTTGACGTGTCGGTGATTTCGCTTGTTGGTGTTATCAGGTAGACCCATATACATATATATATATATATATATATATATATATATATATATATATATATATATATATATATACATACATACATACATACACACACACACATATACACACACACACACACACACATATATATACATATGCACATACATATACACACATTTTATATATAGATGTATGTGTATATATATATATATATATATATATATATGTACACACACACACATATATATATGCCGTTCGGCATTTTTTCATTCGTTCTTCTGATATAGATCCACATGCTCCCTAGTTATAGTTGGACGGGTTATGTTTGTGGGTATTTGGGGGGAGGTTGGTAGTGAGAGGAGGTAAAGTTGTAACTGAATTCGTCTGTTAATAGGTTCACTATGTCACCAGACTCAGTGAATGTGGCAGCATTACCACCAGTTCTGCACGTCACTGTGTGCTGCCGTTTAGGTTACTGACATAGCTGTAAAACGTTATGGTTATCTTTCACCTGGGAGTCTATCTCAGCCTCAGAGTTGTCTTTGCTTGACCTACTTAGTCCTCTTAACTGTCTGTTTAGTTTAATGAAAAAGTTTTTATTTTTATGTAAATTATCCTTCCTGATTTTTGCTATATTTTTTTTCCTTTTGTTGTATAGCCTGTTTAATTTGGGATGTCACCAGGATGTTTTATTTCTACAGCTAGTCCTGGGCTTGCTTCTGGTACATTTAGCCGCCTCTGTGCAGCCAATGACATGGCTGTACAGAATTCTGAGGGCAATTCTGCATAGGCTGCTATGCTCCTGGAGTTTGGCAGGGCATGGAATTTTGACAAAGCATCACTTAGTAAAAGGCAGTTTGACTTGGACTAGTTTGCAATTGTTAGTAGTTTTTTTAATGCGATTACGGAGTTCATTTTGATTCCGAAGGAGACAGCTTTATGGTCAGAGCTTAATAGGGAGGGCAAGAAATTTGGGGGGGGGGAGGTGCAGCATTCTTCCATATTTGTGAGCACAAGGTCCAGTATGTTGAAGTACCCCATGGGCGTATTCACCATTTGGTCGAGGGTGTTTGTAGAAGTCGAGGAATCTATTTCCATATAGATTTGAGGCCATTTAGGATTCCCAGTGTGTAGAGGGTGATTAAACTCTTACATAGTAGGGTATTGGGTGGCATGGTAAGTGTCCCCAGTAGGTTCAAGTATATATTGAGTTTCATGGGACGTGGCAGGTTACTATTTGGTGGCTAGGATATGGTATGGCATTTTGTCTACGGTGATCTGCAAGTGGAGGAACTCCAGCATGTCATCCTATTTGACAACCCAAGAGTTTTGCTTGTTATTGATATATATATTAAGACAGCTCCACTTTTAACACTTGTCTGTGCAACTACTGGTCTATAGGTGTGGGAGGCATTGAAACCTTGCACTGCTGGGGTACTGTGCTGCTTTCAGCCATGTAACAGCTGCAAAAACTGCAATCCGAGGGTCATGCTGCTCAATGCCAGAAGTCTAAATCTCAAGATGCACTTGCTTGAAGCTCTCCTCAAAATGGAGAATGTCGACATCTGTGCTGTAATGGAGACCTGGTTTAAAGAGGCAGAAAGCACCCCTGCGCTCCCAGGCTACAACTCATTCCATACCTCTTGGCCCCAGAAAACGTCTGGAAGCTCCAAAGGCGATGGTATCTCCATATTCTTAAAGGATACACACACCTCTAGACTGGTAGCCCAGCATAATGCATCTAAGATACTTCAGGTACACTAACACTGGATAAGACGGCGATACAAGTCATAGCCTGCTACAGAACTTCAAACATGCCCCTAGACTCGCACTCCAACTTCCTAAGCACCCTGGAATCTGTCCAGGTCCAACCCAATACACTCATACTGGGTGACGTCAACTACATTTCCATTGGCTGGGAAAACTATTCTAGTACCAATGTAGAGGCCCAATGCTTTCTGGAATTTATCAATTCCAATGCCCTGGACCAGCTCATTCTGACCCCCACTAGAGGAAGCAACATCCTCGACCTGGTTATCAAAAACATGGGAGACCATTGCTCCACACCTATAGTCAATTCCTCCATGGTTAAATCTGACCACAAACTGATCAACATGGAAATCTTCATCTCACCTACACTCCCTGCTAAGGTGACCACCCTGAAAAACCTCTCTAAAGCCGACTTTGGGCTCCTAAAAACAGAGATGGCTAACTTCTCGGCACCCATGCCAATGGAAAATAGCTGCATGACTACCGAATCATACATCAATGCACTGTACGAGCATGTACACAAATGCATGGAACTTGCCATACCAAACAGAATTAAGATACTCTCCTTCAAAAAAAGGAAGCCAATCTGGTGGTCCCACAGCCATCAATAAACTCTAAAACAAAAGAAAGAAACTGCTGCAGAAAAAAATTAAGTCACAAGACTGGAAAACCTCCCTTATCAGTCTCAACAAAAAACTGATATCTATTATCAAATCCTCTAAAGCCAGCCACGAAGGCAGAATTGCAGCTGACAACAAAAACAACCACAACGCCTTCTATAGCTATAGTAAAAACCTCAAACGCAATACCCAAATGTGCTCTGACTTATTGCACAATGGCACCTTCTTTACTGAGCCAACATACCGGCTGACAGATTCAGTGCCAACTTAACGCCTCCACCCTCCCCCCAAGGCCCTTTCACAATAAAAGAAGAAAGCCTGGTACCCACCATTTCTGCATGACAG